>NC_045446.1:75212286-75221333 GCF_002776525.5 Piliocolobus tephrosceles | reverse complement strand
ATAACATAACATAACATAACATAACATAACATAACATAACATAACATGGTACAGTGGGTAACTAAAGAAGTATTTGTGTTGCTTTTGAGTCATGTGCATTTGTGTGGATTGCTTCATTTTGTTTTGAGTTGAGCATGCTACAAGAAGTGGTTAAAAATTATATTAACATTGACTTCTCCAGGAGAATTCAGCAATTCTTTCCATCCTTGGTAGGTTTAAAGGGGAAAATGCAACCAAGGGTTTGAGAATTAATCTACAATAGGGTTATAATCTATGATCTTTTGTGGAACTGTCTCGGAAGGTGCACATTGAATAAGTTACAGAACATATTTGAATTTGGGATCTATAGCATGATTTTGCTGTGGAACCCTGATTCAACTGCTTCTGCCCTTTGTTAGGCTCTCCTCCAGATGGTGTTCTCTCCATCTTCCAAAGGAGAGAATTCACAAAAGCATAGTTCTTATGTTGTGAATTACTAAGGACTGCCAATGTGAATTAGACAGTTATCTATGGAAATTCATTCATTCAACCAAAATTTAATGAATCTTACCAAGTTACAGACATTGTGCTAGATATTGAAGATACAAAATCAAATAAGAAGTGATATATACCATCAAGGAGCTTATAGTGTATCGATAAATGAAAGAATAAGGTGATGAGGAGGCCCACAAATGTGTACTTTTTTTTCCATTTTTCAACTTTCTCTTATAAAACTTGTTTCTTGTGCTAATACAAACATTGTCCCCAACATCATAGTTAACATTAATATAGTATTGTTTTGCATAAACCATGCTTAGGGCTTTATTATGTACATGATTTATTTAATATATATAATAACTCTATGATACAAGTGTTACTAATATCCTCCTTGTACAGATAAGGAAACCATGGCTGAGAAATGCCAAGTAACCTACTGAAGCTTATACAACTAGGGAATGGTGGGAAAAGAAATGAAAGCCTGAGACTTTGTTCATAATAACTATGCTATATTGCCGCACATTTGGATATAACTAGTGAAGAAGTATTTCAGCATTTGGCCTGTACTGATCAACTGCCTCAACTGGATATAAGATATTGCGAGTGAATTTTGAGAGATGGCAAACTTTGGGGAATTATGATATTTGGGTAGAACTTGTTTAGAGATGAATTTGGGCCTTTGGCACTGGTTACTGAATGTCTCTAAAGTTGGAGGGGGAGTAGGACCGATTACCAGGAAGAAAAATTCCTCTTACTAAGGTCCTTCATGTAAATAAACCAAAAGCTGACTGGAGGCAAAGCAGAAATTCCAAAAATTTAGGATAAACAATGTCTGACTACTTGTAAAATGTAAATGTAAAATGTAAAATGACTATGTAATTTAAAATCTCTTTAGAAGTGATTTTAAAAGAATGACAAGGCAGACAAAAGGGAGAAAAAAGTTATGTAAATATATACCAATCCTTATTTTTTACAGTAATTTTATGGAAGTAACAAATATTGTCAAATTTCATATAATCTCTAGGAGTTCCAGGTACACTGAGAAAAAAAAGTATTTAAAAAAATCGTATCATTGGAAAGCTCTGATGATTGAACCTACAGAACACACTGGACCGTAATTTTGTTTTCTAACCATAGGTGGTGTCTAATTTAATTGTACATTGCCCAGGCAGATGCTACAGCATTCATTCAACCTGAAACTTACTGGACATCAGTGGCCACTTTATAGAAATTCTTCATGTAGTTGTTTTCTTTAAATTTTTACTTCATGAAGACATCCCTCTTGATGTATTAGAAAACTATTTTAAGTTGATTAAAGCAACACTTGAAAGTAACACCGTCCTCAAGCAATAATTTGTTGAATTTTTTTAGTTGGAGGGGGCATATAATGCTAGAATGATGCATAAGTGGAAGCACGATATAGAGAAAGACATGTGGGAGTGAATCCTAATTGTCACTTCTATGTAAATATCTCAGTGACCTCAGTTGCCCCATCTTTAAACTGAGTATTTCTCACAAGGTTGTGAGGCTTGAAAGAAATGATCTATGTGAATGCAGGTACTCAGTTCAGAGATGAATTGTCAGCAATTACTATTATGCTAGTTAAGTAAAATTTTTTTTTCTGTCAAAATGGTGGTGTATTCCTTCTATGACAAAAACTGGGATTAAGGGACTTCACAAAAATTATCTCAAGGAACTTCAAAAAAAGACAACATCCATTATATCTGTAGCTTTCTGAATGATCAATATATATCACTTTTGGTTTTTGTGTGAAAGAGAGATCTTTATTCTCCTCTAAGATACAGCTGACAACTAGTGTGGTTGAAGCCTGTTCCAAATGTGAACTGAATCATGAGGTCTAGAATCATCATACCCCATGAACATTCATGTCCTTGAGTTGACTTCTTTGTCATTCATATGCAGGCTCTACACAAAATATTTACATGCATTGGTTTTATCTTTCACAGGCAAGTAAGGGGACCCAGATTCCTATTTGGAGGGGTTTAAATCAGAGCTCAGAGGTTTTGTTTCATGTATGTTTGCTGTCTGCCTGGTTTGACTCATTAACCAGATTATCTCCAAAATGACACATACTCAGACATGACCCATATTATTGTTTGATATTTTGAGATCTATTATGTATTCATACAGAGATGTATAATCTGCAATAAAAAATAAACATGTCTTATTTTAGAAACTGTCTCTTCCCACTCCTACATTTAGGTTAATTTTAAGATCCTCATATTCTTCGAACTTAATTAAAGTTACTTTTCTAAACTGCTTTTCTACTTTTGTAAGGAATAGATGAACTTCAAGTAAGTGCAAAAAAAAAAAAAACAAAAAAACAGCACATTTTAATTTTAACTGTAAAGAGAGAGTTTACATGTTAAGATAACACTCAGGTTAATTTTTTCTAGATGCAATGTTCAGATAATATTTGTAATAATAATACTAATAATTCTGTGCTCTCATTACACTCTCCTGAGGATATGCTCATATTTATACATCTTTTCTGAAATACTGCTGTAGCATTCAACATTGTCTACTCCATTAAATTTAAGTCAGTTTTGAGACCATTATTTAATACCTACAACCGTTTGAGTTAGGCATTATAATCCTCAACTTATAAAGGAAGAAACTGAGTCTCAGAGAAATTTGAAGTTTTGCTGGTGGCCAAATAACTGATGGAGCCAGGTTCAAATCCAAGTCTGCCTAACTACAAAGCATATACATTGTCCAACACATCAAGATTCTGGAGACCCTGACAATACGGTATTTTGGGATGTATAATTGCTTATCTAGTGAACTCAGGGTAGCAAAGATCAGGAGTTGAAAACATGTGGATGCATACTAAAACTGTTGCTTATGTGAGTTGATGGATTGTAACACACATCTTTTCTCCTAGCTGTAAAGCAATGTTGAAAACCTTCAGAGAAGCTGGCAGGCATGCACCACTTTGCCTTCAGCCATTAATATATTAAGAAATTATTGAGTGTTTATCACATTCCATAGACTAATCTAAGTCCTGGGGATACTTCTGAGAACAGAGAAAAGTCCTTGTGGAGCTTACATTATTGCAGTCTTTCTCTCAAGCTATGTCAGTACTTGTAACTGATCAGCATTCCCACCTCCCCAGAAAATGAAGTGCCTCGATACATCCTTTTAATAGATTGCTGATCCCTGTTGTAGTCAGAACAGAAAATGAAGCCAAAATAGAACTGCTCTTTTATGTAAGCCATGTAAAGATCAAAGAATGCTACTTCAACAAATTTTTAAGAAAGAAAGATATTGTGCTGTATACAGAGTAGGCACAATATACTCTTTGAATAAATGAATGAATGAATAATAAATGCATGGTAATATTTACAGAACTAGTTAATGGAAACTGTACAAGTTTGTTTTTAAAGTTGTTACTGGTTATTACAGGCATTTATCTTTCTCTGTTTATGCTATATGATCGGACTCTATAGAAACATTTTATTTCTGTATGTCTCACGTAATGAAATAATTTAATTTTATAATTATCAATGGTTTTTATTTGATTCACTGTGCTACATAGTATGTTAAGTATTTCTCTTTATTGAGATCATGTGTTAGGCATAAGCCAGTGTTGAAGATGTGGCAGTGAACAGACAGATGAAATCCTGCCTACATTCTAGTTGGGGGTGGGAGATGGGGAGAAAGTAAAACAAAAAACAAATAAAGAAAATATGTAGTATGACTGCTAAAGAGAAAAATAAAGAGGGAGAGTTCTGAAGTGCTTGGAGAAGTAATTTTAAGTGGTATAATCAATCAAAAGCCGCTCATAAGGTAACATTTGAATAAAAACCTGAAGAAGGTAAGAGAGTTATCCTTGTGGATAAGAAAATTCCAGGCAGAGGGATAACATTTTGAGGTAGGCACTATGCTTTTCTTCCATTTTATGCATAAGGAAGATGAGACCAAGTAATTTGCTTCAGGTGTACAAATAGGAAATGACAGAAACAGTATTTAAATCCATGCTCTATGCACCTAACTTTTTATTTTGAAAACATTTTTATTCTCAAGAAAAGCAAGAAAAAGCAAAGTAGAGTGAGAAGCCTGCTTTAAGATACTTAACTGTACACATATTTAGAACTAAACATATTTAGAAGCCAAATATGCATGGGTGGATGGGGGTTATCATAACTCAAGATAAGTATGTTTCTTTTTAGCTTAATCGAAGCTAACAAAGGCAATAGCCTCATCAAGCCCAGCCAAAGTTTTTATGATGATGGTCATTTTGGTGTTTGCAGGTCTTCGCTAATTTTCTAGAGATAATCTACATACATTGCTAAAGGATAGTATTTGGGTGGGCTGGTTGGTTTGTACTTGATATGGTTTGGCTCTGTATCCCCATCAAAATCTCATCCTGAACTGTAATACCAACGTGTCAAAGGAGGGACTTGGTGGGAGGTGACTGGATCATGGGAGTGGTTTCATGATAGTGAGGGAGTTCTCATGAGATCTGACGGTTTTAAAAGTGGGAGTTGGCCGGGTGAGGTGGCTCAAGCCTGTAATCCCAGCACTTTGGGAGGCCGAGACAGGCGGATCACAAGGTCAGGAGATCAAGACCATCCTGGCTAACCCAGTGAAACCCCGTCTCTACTAAAAAATACAAAAAACTAGCCGGGCGAGGTGGCGGGCGCCTATAGTCCCAGCTACTCGGGAGGCTGAGGCAGGAGAATGGCGTGAATCCAAAAGGCGGAGCTTGCAGTGAGCTGAGATCTGGCCACTGCACTCCAGTTTGGGTGACAGAGCGAGACACTGTCTCAAAAAAAAAAAAAAACAAAAAAACAAAAAAACAAAAAAAACTGGGAGTTTTTCCTTCTCTCTCACCTCTTGCCTGCCGTCATGTAAGACTGCCTTGTATTCTCTTCACCTTTTGCCATGATTGTAAGTTTCCTGAAGCCTCTCCAACCATGTGGAACTGTGAATCAATTAAACCTCTTTTGTTTCTAAATTACCTAGTCGCAAATATTCTTTATAGCAGTGTGAAAACAAATAAATACAGTGGCTTTTGTAAAGAGATAGTGCTATTTCAAGGGGTGAGTGGTAAGTTTCCCATTTCCATCTTCTATCTGCTGTTTCAATCTGAACACGTTTGTAAGAGTTCAACCTGATAGAAATAACATCGCTCAAACTGGCCAACTATTCTAGACAGATTAGGTCAAAAGACTGTCTGACTGCTGGCCATTGGCTGAAACACCAGACAAAGCCACAGGGACAAGATTACAGGGAGAAATAGAAATTCCAATATTAAAAACTGACCTCTGTATTTTGTGAGGGACAAAAAAGGAAAATATCATATCAAAAGAGTGCCTTCTGTTATTATTTATCGAGTGGCTGATGCATTGAGGTTGAGATTTTGGCATGTGGTGCAGAATTTTACCTTAATTCAAATACAGATGCCTCAGTAGATGTAGAATCCCAAGGATAGTATGCAGGAAACTCATGGATAGCACAGGAAAATGAATGGATAATCAGAAAGAGAGTCATCAAGGATACCAAAAATTGTATTTCTGATATAGCTGAGAAGTGTGAGTGCATTACTCCTCCACCACTGTTAAGGGTAAAAGGTTACCACAGGATTGCCCTGAAACTAGAGTCTCAGCAAAGGGGAAGCACAGGGCGCAGATTGTGAGGAGGCTCAGAAAACATATTAATGTCTTTTTATTCATTGCTTCCCTACTTGCTCAAGCCTAGACTCTGAAGTTTTCCTGAAAAACTACTCTCAGTTCTTATACTGGAGAACAAAGGAATTCTGTCCAGCCTCAACTTTTTCTCCTTGGCATTCTTTGACTCTTATTTCTCCTGTTACTTCACATTGGCTTACCATTCTCATTGACCCTATTTTTATTTGGTAATGGGGCTCTATGCTTACATAGGATCATTCATTTTGTTGTCTTTGCATTTTGCAAGGTTGAGTATGATTTGCTTTTCACTTGGCATGCAATGTATTGAGTTTAGGAAATTTTCTTGTCTCAATTATTGGCATGTTTGGTAGGACACGTGGTAACAGATGGTTTTAAGGCATTAGAAATAGCCTATAAGGAGTTTGAACCAGAGTAGGATTTTGAGGCATCTCTACCATCGCTCTCTGAATCCAAGTCATTTCTTAGTACAATTCATTAACAGAGGCTTCCTTCCTCTGACTTTCACTTAGTAAGTTGCACATTGTGTAGTCTTTATCCAGTTTTTCTTTCCTTCTTTATTTTCTCTAAGCACACTTTTAAACATATCCAATTAGGTGATTACAACTAGAAATGGTAGGCTATAATTTATTTCTTACCACTGAAATGGGTAGCCAATAATAATGATTCTGACGAAATGAGTATTAGTATTTCATGCCTTTGTAAAAATATATTTGAACTTTAGAACAGACCACCTTTCACTTAGTAAATTATGAAGAAAAAATAGAAAGATCCTGCTGATCTTAATATAACACTGATAAAATGATATATTACCATTGAATAGAGACTTATTAAAAATTGCTTTAAAATTACATTGTTATTTGCCATCTATTCATTCTCAAACAGGATATTTCAAATGAATTTTCATTTTTTAGAACCTATAACTTGGAGCATGGGATACTCATTTGTAAAAATTGTTTACAATGCTTCTCTCTGGATAGGCAAGGGTAAATATTCAACTTCATAAAACATGGAAGGCAAACAATATTTGAAAGAAAACAACTGATGGATTGAAAACTTTAAAATGAAATTGAAAGATTCTTCTGTACAATCACCTGGATTATTGTTGGAACAGTAATGAATAAATACTGGTATGAAAAGCTCTACTTCAACATTGATAAACTTGAGGGAAATTACAGAAATTTCATTTTATTTTTTGAAACAGGTATGGTGGCCAGGCATGGTGGTTCATGCCTATAATCCCAGTGCTTTGGGAGGCTGGCGTAGGCAGATCGCTTTAGGTCAGGAGTTCAAGACCAGCCTGGCCAACATACTGAAAACCCACCTCTCCTAAAAATACAAAAATAATTAGTCAGTTGTCAGAGCACACACCTGTAGCCCCAGCCACTCAGAAGGCTGAGGCGGGAGAATCCCTTGAACCCAGGAGGCTGAGGCTGCAGTGAGCCAAGACACTGCTACTGCACTCCACTTGGGTAACAGAGCAAGTCTCCATCTCAAAAATAAATAAATAAATATGTATGACCGTAACAAGGTTTGCTTCAAGTAGCTCTCGGAAGTTAATACAGAAAGTTAACACAGAGTTAACTCCAATTCTACATTATTTTAGTGAAACAAACATTGAATTGTAAAGGCAGTGAAATAATAGTAAACGGTTGATAGAGAAGCATGGTTTTATTTAATTTTTGAAGACTACTAGTTTAAATATGATTATTTAAATAAAGGAAAGATGATCAATAGCTGATTGAGATGGGTGGTGGGATTCCTACATTATTATGAAGAATGAAAGGAATATTTAAGAAGAAATAACAAAAGTAAGGAAGCAGAAAAAAGAAAGGACCAAAACCAAACATATAAAAGTAAGTATAGTATGAGAAAAATAAAACTGTCATATACGTTGTCAAAATTAATATGAGTGGGATAAGTATCATATGAAAAGATAGGCTCTCAAATTAGTCTAAAAACAAATTTCACCTATACACTGCTTATAAATGAATATACCTAAAACCAATGACAGATTATTTTTAAACAAATGTGTAGGTGAATAACATATCAGGAAATAGCAAACTAATTGAAAGAAGAGGAGAGACTATTACTGTCTAGTTAATTTGATTTCAAGGTCAAAGGAAAAACTCACAGGAGCAAAACAAAACCCCAAACAAGCAAAAAGGCTTAGCTATTGAAAATGAAATGATGCTTCTTTTTAAAATAGACCCTATATTTAAAAAGAAACAAAAGCTGAAATTATAGATTTCTCTGAAATCAACAAAAAATAGGACATTTCATCTAGAAACTTATGCAATATACTCATGTAACAAACCTGCACAGGTACGTCCTGAATGTAAAATAAAATGAAATGTAAAAGATTTTAAAAAAGAAACATAGGTACAGCTAAAACTACATTCAGGGGAAATTGCAGATGTAATGCTTTTATTTTCAAAAATAAAAATTGAAAATAAAATTGTCTCAAACTGAAGAAAATAAAAAAAGGAACAATAAAATGAATCAAAAGATCCTAGAGGAAAATTAAGTGTCAATATGAGGTGAGATTAATACAAGAGGAAATAAAACAAAGTCACCAAATACATTTTAAAGTATAAATAATACCAAAAATTCCATGATTACATATGGATTATAAAGATAAAACATGTGATAAAAGTTGGCAGCCGTTTCTGTTTTTTTTTAATTTGTTGTAAAATAGGAGTAAAGGGAACTTTCTTACTATGATGAAGGCAATTTATTTGAATGCAACAGTAAACAATATAATTAACAGTACAACTTTTAAAGCATGAATGACAAAATCAGAAAATGTAATTTGATCACTGCTTATATTCTTATTGTTTTGAAGATTCTAACTAATGCAAGAATAATAATAGCATAAGCAGTATAACTTTTTTTTTT